>NW_026866544.1:0-12122 GCF_026571515.1 Ruditapes philippinarum | reverse complement strand
CCACGCTAATCATTTAAATCTCAAATGAATATTTTTACGCGATAATTTGAATAAAGCTACTTTTTGATTATTTAGATCTATATAGATTCTAATTATAGGTAAAATGAGAAGCTAGAATCTACCTTGATGGGAATTTAAAGGCCTGCACATCATTCCATGGTTGAGTCAAAAGAACGAGCTTCTTGTTAACTTCTTTGAAGCTTTCTCCATCTCTAAAAGGATCAGGATAGGGCGGAATGAAATCTCCATCTTTAAAAGACATTTTAAAATTCCCGCCTTGAAAACTTGTAGCGCTAAACATTCATTCGGATCCCGAATAGAAACAACGATAAAAACCATCTTCGCTAGAGTTGCTTCCCGTTGACAAAGTAGAACTGCCGAGTACCGTATTTACGGTATTAGGCTACTTGAAATCTATACGTTTATTTCCATGTCTTTGTACATTACTTCACAGGATCGATCTAGTCAGTTTTGAGCAAAAATTTCAAGGGACCTACACAATGCCCCTTGATTTTTATTCCATTTTTGGAGTTTCTAACTTTATCAATTTTTTGAATTTTGCTTGAATTTATACGCCCTGGCGTATTGGCGTATCGGTAGGTACGCCCCTGAACATACATTTTGTATCGAACATTTCATTAATACACGCCTAAATGGAATTCCATTATAAATAGTTACACCAGCAAAATACAACAAAAATGACAAATTGAAATGTAATTTATTGGAACTTTACGTAATCATTTCCGATTTGGCTATATATATATTAGCTTGTTCATAGAAAACTTAATGCAATGAACAGTATCAACACATAATTTCCCACTTTTTTATCTTTGTTATTTTAATAATACATCAATAAAAAGATTTTAATGCAAAAACATGTCCATTCATTTCTATAATACTATACAGCGTAACAATTCAACGAAAAGTCGTAATCTATTAAAACTGTACCAATGTTAAAAATGTCTCGAATATTTCAAATCTATGTATCGAATATTTCAAACCTCTTTAGTTATTTCAATGTATTGACACGTACAAAATAAAAGTATCTTTGTATTATGCATTAGACTTTGCATTAATATTTTGTCAAATGACACAATTTGCAAAAAGATTTTTTTACAAAATTGCATGCTTCTTTGCATATATAATATGTGTATATAAACGTAACAATCCGGACATAGTAAAGGTGTATGCTTCAAGAAATTGTTATTAACTAAGAGTAATTTAAAGAATCATTGATTTGATTCCTGTATGGGTTTAATTAAATGCATGGGTTAAAATTAAATTCTTCGAAGCGACATAATCAGCATGGAATCTTGAAAGTCCAGATTGAATAACTTTTGAAATGTTCGACATGTTACTATAACATGCTACTAAATGAAATTAACACCTCAAAAACACAAACAAACATAATTCAATAAACTGTTTTGACAGAGAAAGCATTGTTTAAAATACCAACTACATAAACATGTAAGACTATATGTATTTATCAAACTTCTTTCATGGAAGTCTCGAACATTTCAAAATGAATTTTCTCAATTAAAACGAACACTGTTTGCTATGAAAACAAGATTCAATCATAACTTTGTCACAATCAGAAATTTTGAACATGCGCTTAGACTTTCCAGTGGCTTCTGGCTTTCCAACATTACATAAAACATCTGTTTTCTTAACCCATAAGTAATCATCCCTAGAGGGCCATTGAAAGAAGCATTTCTTGCCCTCCATAAATGAAATTTCAACTTCCCCATCACTATCATCTTTATCGATTACCCTTCCAATATACCATATCTTGTTATACACTGCGGCTACATAATCACCACAAGAGAATGACGGGGAAAGAAAATTACATGCTGGTGCAGGGTTTTCTGTGACAGGAGATTGGGTATTATTACTCAAGGATTGATCTACTAGCACTGGGTCGTAAGTTACGGGTGACTTGGGGTGATCACATGAAATATTTTCCTTCAATGCATCTGTAACCTTCCTAGTAGTGGCCTGTTTCCAGGTACCACATGTGCTAGTTTTTGTAATACATACAGAACAGTAACAACTTGTGTCTCTTACATAAACAGAAGAGTTTCCTATTCCTATCACAGCATGCAGTTTAATGGTTCCCAAAAAAGGTTTGAGCTTACCTAAAGTGGGTTTCAAGGAATCCCCTTTTGAACAAATATCTGCATCTGACACATATTTAAATATGATACTTGAAATACTTGACTGAATTGCCCAGCTATAAAATTCGGTTGCATCTTGAATTACAACTTTTCCAGATTTGACTGCAGTGTCGGCCATTCGTTTGACTGTCCCGCCAAGACCGTCACACGGACCCTTACCATGCCCGGATTCAAAGTAATTCCATGTGGCATTACAATTATATAATGTCACATGATTAGCTACAGTATCAAATATCAATTTATTCCGATACTGACTCGTCGGACTGTCCGTCCAGTAATGGACAGCGGATAAGTCAGGTACGAACAACTTGATATCTGGCATTATAGCATATAAAAATGCCAATACAGCAGTTGAGTTATGTGATAATGTGTCTGACACTATTACATAACTTGTTATGTGATAATGTGTCTGACACTATTACATAACTTTGGTGTGAAATATCCTCATATTCGCTGGTTCTGTAATACACAACTATTGGATGCAATGTTACACTAGTTTGACACCAATATGCACTTTGGATTTCGTCAAGCGTTTTGCAACTACAGTTCTCAGCAAAGTCCATATGGATTAAGACATGGTTTCTGGACAAGTTTCGCTTAAGGCAACGTATTTGTTCATACTGAGTTCGCATTCTCATAACATGTTCTTGAAAATCAGCCCTTTGAGTTTCAAAATGAGAAATGAATGAGTCTTTATCGATTACAGATTGAACAATTCTCATAACTTGCTTGGTATTTCCTTTGTCACTTACTTGTACCCTCTTCCACTGTGATAAACTGATTTCATTCTTAATTTGTTGTCTGCAACTCGTCATATCAATATTTTCCTTCAGAAAGGACTCTGGATTAGATGAAACTAGCATACCTTCATTGCGCATTGCTTTAAGTGTAAGTGCCATATTCTGATGTTTTGTGCAGAGACAACTGTTTCGTGAAATAAACTCGCAACGTAAAACATGCTGTGGTCTTACTCTGCAAAATGTAGCTAATGAGACCTGTGTATTAGGATTTTCAGATAGATATTTCTAATGAACATTTTCTAGGTAGTCAGTGAGAACTCGCGTCTGCTTTACTTCTTCTCCGATTTTCTTCTTGTCTGCTTTGCCTGGTTGTGAACGACTATTGTCATCACGTTCAAGAAAGGCAATAACGTTTTCTTCGTATTTGCGTTTAAAGGTTTGTTTTGACTGACAAAGTTTAGATTTTTGTTTCCCATGCATGTATCGGGACATAGTGTTTCTATTGAGTCCTGTTCTAGAGCATATCTCTTTTGCGATCCTGTATTTTCTTATAACAGCACCAGATATGATTGAGTGAATGTTTTTTACAGTTCCTTTAGAATGACCTTGACTCTTTTGTTTTAACTGTTTTGCCAAAGCACCACTAAGTATTAAATCTTTTCGTACAGCATTTCTTTGTTCAGAGGTCAATTTCGCAGACTGCATAATTGATTCAGCTCTAGCCTTAGGTGTCATGTCTGTCTCTTTAACTATTCTCTCTTCTGTTACATTTGGTGACTTTCTTGGAGTTTGAACTTTTATAGTTTCTCCAGCTGCTTCTTGCTCAGCTTCATCTAAATACCCCATCAATGCTCTATCAGGTTCACTTTGAATACACGGTTTTTTGGTTACTTCTTGATTTTTCTTTAATTTGTATGTACTTGGAATTTGAAGTTTTGGTCTAAAGTCTAATCTTTTTATCAACCTTTGGTTTCTCCTTTGAGCTGTTCCTAATTTTCGTTTTACGGTTGATACTTCAGATTTCAATGATGCTATTTGCTTTCGCATTCGTGACATTTCATTTGATTTTCTCTTTTGTGACCCGCGACGCCGATTAGGAAAAGGTAGAGCAACTTGTAGAAGGTTGCTATTTGAAGGGTCAACACTTTCGTAACCACTTGTCTCTGCTGCAGACTCCTCAATCTGGTTTCGTTCTTGCTCTTCTAATCGCTTTTTTTGCCTATGAATTTGCAAATTGATTTTATTTTTAATGTTCCTTTTCTTACGTTCGCTATCAGACAATTGTGCGGAAGGTACGTAACTTTTTCTTCGTCTCTCTCTTTCTTTCTTCAAATAGCCTTCTTCGTCTTTTTGTTTAAGTCTTCTCCTATAGTCTCGACATATCTCAGCTCTGGACTTTACCATTTTTCTGCCTGTAAAAAAATAAATAAAATCATTTACTGTTTTCAAAAAAAGAAACATTTAGGACAGATAAAAGAGCAACGGGACAGACGTACGAACGGACAGACAATCAAAAAAAGGAGAAAAAATATCTACAAAAAAGATATTCTATTTATTAAAGTTTTTTAACCTAAATAGTTACTTTATTTACAAGAAATTTTAAGCCATTAATATTCGGAAATGTTCACTACAATTTTGAAATGTTCGATACCGAACATCTAAAACTCTTTCATGAGCAAGGAGGATATTTCATGCAACTTTAAAAACATCTTTTGTGATCTTAAGCTAAGGTTATTTAGAAAAAAAATATTTTAGATAAAAAAAAGCATGGCATTTTTTTGATTAAACAAGATAAAACTGACCACTTCCTAACACCGTGCATTTGAGTGATTTCATATGTTTATTAACATGGCAAAATTTCCCTCTAGAACAATTTTTCCTGACATGAAAACAACGAAATGTTATCAATAATTCGTCATTTGAAGAACTTCAATGTATATTGTTTGGTAGTAAGTCAAAGGATGTAAAAAAGGCACAATTATATAGAAATGAAATGTTCGATACCAAATGTAGCGAACATTTCATATATCATTTATTATATTTTACGAATACATGTAAACATTGTTTTTTCAAAAGTATCTTTTAAATAAACTATTTAACAAATTTATACAAAAATTCATTCATTTAAGTACAACGGAATTCATAAAATAAATAAAATTAAATTTGACTTACCACTCACAAAATGTATCCGTTTCCGTGAATAACAACTCCAAGGTCAGTAAAAATAATCTGTTTTCTTTCGAACCTTATTGATTGCAAATGACGCAATTGCTTATGACGTGCTAACTTGATGATGTCATAAAGTTCCAGTAATTGCAGGAACTTGTCTCGAACATTTCGGTATCGTACATTTCTTGCACAATGTTCAAAGATCATTCATCTGTTGAATATTCTGATATGAAATTTCTACGTGTATGGAGAGGACTTAATGATAATGCACTAATTTATGGAAAAGAATGGGTTAGATTTTAATTAAAGATAGGCCTAGAATTCAAAGTATCGAACATTTCTGCTAAACCGCTCTACTTTATATGTGTCTTATTGATAACTCAAATACTGCGATTTCAGGGTTTCTTTGTAGATAAATGACAATCATTATTGTTCAAACCCACAATAACTCTTTAAAACAACCTCTCTGGAGTGTTCCTTTGCTAATAAACTGCTTGAAAGAAAACATTGATTATGCGGTCTCGAACATTTTCATGAATTGTAAAATCTCGGCGACTTTGCTTTTTGACGTCTAGAATAACGTAAAATATTAAAAGCTGGAATAAAATACAATTAAGAGATTCAAAAGACAAGACACTTTATGAAAAATATTTCTCTTTTAAAATCATTTATGATGTAAATGAGCGCTTTCTTATGATGACAGTCTCGAACATTACATTTTTTAGTCATTTATAAATTCTCTATATGATTTGTATGTTATATTTAGAAGTCTCGATCAGTGCGAGTATGACTTATTTTTAAGAACACACTTGCTTAAGTTAAAATAACAACTATCGTGAGAATGGGTGCTACGAGCAAGGGATTCATTTGTCGGGCCGTTGTGAAAACAATTGGCCAGACAATTAAAAAAAACTTGTATCACTATTTCGCGTTTATATTTAGCTTCAAAATGAGACCAACCCCAAGTCTCTAGCCCTTTCCGTTCATGAAATATCTATCAGGAAACGAGCGAATTCGTACTAAAAATCCTTGATAGACAGAATTGTGGCACAACAATTCGGTACGTAAACATAGACTTATACATGTATGTCAGCTGACTACGGGTCAAAACTACTTGGATTTACTAAATAATATTACTAAATACATTAATGTGGACCACTCACAACCGTCAGTAGCATCTGATACACACGAGATTCGAGTTTCAAACATTTACACGGTCTTTCAATCGCTTTCTACGCCATTAGGCATCCTTGTGTGAAACGTTGCGGTTTTCGTTGCTATTGGCCAATCAGAAAATATGATAAACAAGATCAACAAGGAAAGGCGGCGTTCAATGAACGCAAGAAGACTCGTTACAAAACAGGGATCATTCTAGGGGGCGATTTCCGCGATTTCTCGCAAAAAAATCACCAAAATCTCAGAGAAATTTGTGAAATGAGAGAAAATCTCGCACGGCAATTTGAGCCGGAAAATGTCTAATCACAATCTAAAGAAATGTTAAAATTACACAAAAACATGGTGCAAAATTCACGATTCCCATCAAGAATTTGATTTCAAATTGTTTATTAATGAAATCGGTGTAAAAAAACAACAACAAAAAGTAGTCCAACACTTTGAATTATTGATCGGAGACCGCAAATTCACCGTACAGAAATACGGTATGATGGCTAACCTTTATCTATCTGTAAAATATGATAAACAAGATCAACAAGGAAAGGCGGCGTTCAATGAACGCAACCCCCACATGACCCAGCAACAAGAACCAATGGCAAGGAGCCCAGGGGGACCCCAAACAAAAACAGGACAGGGCAAAGACAGAGAATTTAACCCTAATTCTAACCCTAACCCTAACCCTGTAAGTCGAGAATTTACACAAAACACTTTTAATTGATTTTGATAAAAATTGTTAGACACAGACTAACATAAAAATGGACATGTAAAAAACAAATACCGGTAATATTTGCCTTCTAAATGTCACATCAACCACGGTAAATTTTGCCGTAAATAACAAATTAAAAAAAATTGTTTTACAATTCCTGATAAAATAGCCGATAATAAATATTCTTTTATTGAACAAAAATATTTGATTTTATATAATTGCAATCAGCAACAGCTAGAATTGTGAATGTTTCAGCAGAAAACAGACAAATATTCATTTGTCACATATTTTCGCGATGTCGTGATTAAGAAAAATTCTAAAGGGAAGCCGAGTGTTATTTAAAGGTGTTTTATAACACTTAAAATGATGTTTATGAATAAAAATTACTTTAGGTATTGTTTATATTTGTGGATATGGAGATATTTGTCACTATTTGTTCAGGTCACATACAAAATGTATTCAATGAATATTTTTTAATAGAGGGAGGTGTGTGAAGAGAATCATAAAGAAAACAAAATGTAAGGTTATAAAAAATATTCTTCAAATCTCAACAATCACTTCTGTACAGTACAGTGTTGTTCATTAGGAACATTGTCTGCAAATAATAGTTGTAGTAGATCTGCATGTATAATTCTTTTATATTTCAGAATAAAGGTTATTTTTCACAATTAGAATTTTATTATGTATAAAAATTCACACAAGAAAAGGCATAGGATGTTTTAAAAAAGTGAAAACAAAAATCACTGAAATAAACAGAGCTACATCTTCTTATATCCTCTTTAGATAAACAATGTTTTTATGTACAGTGATTTTAAAAAGTTTTTAAAAATTTCCATATTTTTAACCTCGCCCATCATGAAAATTAAATCTCTCATGAAAATCTAATTTCTCTCATTAAAATTTCTCAAATGAGAGAAAATCTCTCACTAAAAATCCTGACCAGAATGATCCCTGCAAAATATCGAACAGCTGATTGACAATGGCGTAGAAAGTAATCTAAAGACCGTGGAAAGGTTTTTTTATCAATCTGGTCATATTTTTTTTTCCCAAGTCCGATACTCGTGCCTGTGCATCTACCCATATTAGAAGTTTCATAAAAATATTTCTATCTCCAGACTGCCATCTACCCATATTACAAGTTTCATAAACATATTTCTATTACTTTTTGCGTTAACACTGGATCCAGTTTATTTGTAAAATTTGCCATATTTTCAGTCTATTTGTTGCCATAGCAACCAGAATTTCCAACTTAGGAAGAAAGGAAAAAGACGTGCATAATCTCCAGACTGCCATCGACCCATATTTCAAGTTTCATAAAAATATTTCCAGTACTTTTTGCGTTATCACTGGATCCAGATTGTGTGTAAAATTTGCCATATTTTCAGCCTATTTGTTGCCATAGCAACCAGAATTTTCAAGAAAAGAAAAAGACGTGCATAATTTCCACACTGCCATCTATCCATATATAAAATAGATAAAAACAGAATCCCTAAAGAAAGCCCAACACGGCAAAATTGAAAATGTTGCAGGCTCGGTTTGATTGAGCCTGTTCATGGACGGTACTGGAAAGTGCAAGTTACCGTCCACGCCCCCTAGCACCGGCTTAAGCAGAATTCAACATTTAAACATGAAATGGTAAAATTTTGAATTTAGAAACATCCGCAGATGTGTTCATACGGCGGTTATCATGGAACCTTCAATGTGACACTTCCGTGCCATACCATGAAAAGCGGCGTATGGTCCCCAAGTAATAAAAAACGTGTGCCCTAAACGAGAAAACAATAAAGTTTCATAAAAATATTTTCAGTATTTTTCAAGTTATCGCGGGATCCAGTTTTGCGGACGGACAGACAGACGGACGGAGGGTAAACCTAAAGTCCCCTCCGGTAAACCGGTAGGGGACTAACAAGCAAAGGTGGCGTTCAATGAGCGCAGCCCCCACACGACCCAACAACAAATACCAGCGGTCAGGAGGACCGATTTACTTTTAAAGTGGTCAGACTGGTAAAGGGATCATCTGATTGGTCTCTCCGTCTCATTCAGTTTTCCCCCTGTAAGGTAACATGCTTCTGGGGTGGGACAGGGGAAATGCAATAAGAGAAATTAGAATCCATAAAGAAGTTTGATTGAGCCTGTTCATGGACGGTTCTGTCAAATGCAAACAGCCGTCCACACGCCTAGCAACGACTTAAGCAGAGTTATTGTCACATCCGTGTTATTTGTGCCTTCAATGTGACACTTCCGTGCCATTCCATGAAAAGCGGCGTATGGTCCCCAAGTAATAAAAAGCGTGTGCCCTAAACGACAAAACAATGGGCGGAACTAAATAAAATAGAATTTTGAAAGGGGGTCAGAGGTTATGAAGCCTGCGTATCACAGATAAGACGTCAAAAGACAAATTTAAAAAGCAGGCAACATATCCTAAGGGTGATTCAACATTATTCAAGTAGGAATATTGGAACCACCCAACTAGAAAATGCCAAAAAGTTGAAACTAAAAATACCACAAGCACAACAATAATGTCGTGCTGAACGATCTTCAAGGATCGAAAATATAACATCATTGATTAAATGTACGGGGCGACTTTTTACAGCCGCCACACGGCACAAATAACACGGATGTGATCATAAAATAGATAAATAAAGAATCCCTAAAGAAAGCCCAACACGGCAAAATTGAATAATGTTGCAGGCTCGGTTTGATTGAGCCTGTTCATGGACGGTACTGGAAAGTGCAAGTTACCGTCCACGCCCCCTAGCACCGGCTTAAGCAGAATTCAACATTTAAATATGAAAGGGTAGAATTTTGAATTTAGAAACATCCACAGATGTGTTCATACGGCGGTTATCATGGAACCTTCAATGTGACACTTCCGTGCCATTCCATGAAAAGCGGCGTATGGTCCCCAAGTAATAAAAAGCGTGTGCCCTAAACGAGAAAACAATGGGCGGAACTAAATAAAATAGAATTTTGAAAGGGGGTCAGAGGTTATGAAGCCTGCGTATCACAGATAAGACGTCAAAAGACAAATTTAAAAAGCAGGCAACATATCCTAAGGGTGATTGAACATTATTCAAGTAGGAATATTGGAACCACCCAACTAGAAAATGCCAAAAAGTTGAAACTAAAAATACCACAAGCACAACAATAATGTCGTGCTGAACGATCTTCAAGGATCGAAAATATAACATCATTGATTAAATGTACGGGGCGACTTTTTCCGCACGGCACTAATAACACGGATGTAAACTTGACACAGAAAAGATGAACAAAAACAATTAACAGCGACAGTGCTCGACTACTGGTGGAATAAAAATAGGTCCTATACTCTGACTAAAAGTGAAATAATGAAAAGGCTTTATGTAAATACTCTAGCAATTTCACATTAGACAAACAGCAATTTTATATTAGACAAATATGATAAACAAGGTCAACAAGGAAAGGCGGCGTTCAATGAACGCAACCCCATCCGACCCAGTTACAAGAGCCAACACAGGTCTATGTACATCAAGTGAAATAAAACATTTTAATTATATTTGGAAAGGGGGGCATACTTTTGTCAAACTCAATGAATAATTAATGAATACTTAGTGTACTGGAAATACATGGGGGGATGAAATACTTAACCGAAATTCTAAGTCAAACAAGAGCTCCCCTGAAGCGAGGCAATATATGCCCAGTGGCAAATTAACAAGAATCAATCAAGGCAAAAAGATAGCAAATTGATTGTTGTAAATGGCTCCGACTTTGCAATGAAATATAAAAAGAAGAATATACAGTTGGTCTTATTACCCCAAAACACTAGTAATAGAAAGAGCACCGAAACTCGAGGCTATCTGATTTGTACGAGGGGGCGTAGCCCCCGAGTATAAATCAGATTGCCGAGTGTTTTGGTGTTCTTTCTCTTTTGTATCATAGTCAAACATGACAACACGTTCCCTGTTGTCATAATATGAAACCCCAGAAAAAAATTAACCAATGAACGAGCATTTGAATATTATAGTTCTGCCCCTTTCCCTTTCTCTGCCGTCACAATATGTAAACCCCGGCAAAAATGAACCAATCCACGGGCATTATCTGGAGTGCGGGTAACTGATACCTGCACTCCAGTTACCGCACTGTGCATGTATATGTATACGATTTAACTCTGACACTTTTTCAACAGAAAGGTCTCCAAACTATGATACAATAATAGCTTATTTGGCTATATTTAGCTTATCTAACCTATATAGTGTCCAGATTTGAGTTTCAAAACTTACGGGAGATATCTGCAGGACTTTCTATTTCACATGTACATTTTGATCGAACTATCTCCTTTCTGAGGAAAGGAATTTCACACATGCCAACAAGTAATCAAGCTAGCTTATGGCACTTATTATAACCCAGTGAACGGAATGATAAATAAAAACTGCATTTCTGTATAAGTTTTAGTAAAATATATCTGATCTTAATAAAAAAAGGTACAAACTCATGCAGCCAAGCAAAAAAAGCTATTTCTGAGATTGTTGTAATCGTTTTAACTGATGTGTATTATATTTTTGCAAAACAATGAAATAATACCAGGGTTATACTGGATGTTGGTGCAATGCAAGTTTATTTATTCAACAATGTCATATAAGAGTGACACTTTTGAAATCTGATTACAAAATTATTTTCTGTTTGTTTGAGTAAAGTTAATTTCCAACAAAGCATTGAATTGTATATATCTTTTTCTATAGTAGAGCAAGTCAAAACATATTCTGATACTGAAAAAAAATCCACCTTTAAAGCAATTCACACAACAGATTAGTTGTCTGGCCAGTCTTGGGATAATTAAACCAACCATTTTCTTGATATTTAATAAATGATAACTCGTACTGTGCCGAACACATAGAATATATATCCTACTTTCCAGTTAATGTTAGCTTTGTTACTGATTTTTCAATAACTGTATGCCAAGAAGCATGAATCAAATGCAGATGGATTTTAATGATCTAATAAGCAGGCCTATGAAACATTCTGGCAAATAATCGGTCACAGACAACGATTATCCTCAAAATGTGTGGCGCATATTGAACAAAACGCATGTCCACATTTTTGTTTGGGGTCCGCCTGGGCTCTTTGCCACTGGTTCTTGTTGCTGGGTCATATGGGGGTTGCGTTCGTTGAGCGCCGCCTTTC